>NC_038246.2:8397366-8401280 GCF_000004515.6 Glycine max | reverse complement strand
TGGCTTCATAGATTGTGCATGGTTAATGCGCACATTATGATTTCATTTAAAATTTATTTTAAATTATTTAGGATTTAAAAATAATTTATTAAAGTATCATAATTAATTTTGTTTTAGAAAAGGCCAAATGTTACTTTTGATATTTTATATTTTAGTGTATTTTTATTTAATATATTAAGTTTTAAAAGTCTTATTTTGATTTTTTATATGTTTGAAGGACTTCATTTTGGTATTTTTGTTTTGCTGAATTATTAAATATGTCCATAGAAAAATAGGACGTGTTGGTTAATGTTGTTGATTAGGATGATCATATGACATTTTTTTATTTTAATCCTCTAACTCATTGAAAAAATGAATCATAATTAATCTAAAATTTGATCAAGAGATAAGTAAAATTCAATTAAAAGTAAAATGAAAATGTATTACTTCACAAATTTGATGGAACAAAATGATTTTAAAAAAAACTTAAAGTATCAAAATAAAATCATTTAATAATATATAATATCAAAATGAAATCATTTAAAATAATATTTTTTGCAATTAATATGTTTTTTAATTGAAAAGACATATTAATTGAAAAAAATATAATTTTAAATAGTTTTATTTTGATTTTATATATTCTTAAAGGATTTCATTTTGATATTTTAAATTTTTTTAAAAAAATCATTTTGTTCACCAAATTTGTGAAATAATACATTTTCATCCTAACCGTTAATGTCAGAGTCTAATTAAGGATATTTTATTTAACCTGTCACAAAAGTTTTATCTCACATATTTGTACAATAATTTTAGAAAGCATTTTTCTAAGCAAATGTTGTGAAGAGAACACAGTATCTTAACATTGTTTCGTCTGACGAGTAAAAAAGAAAACGTTATGACTTATGAACATATTTAAAATTATTTTTAATTATGTACTAGTACTACATAAAAGTAGGAGTAATTCTTTGTCAAAAAAAAGTAGGGTAATTAGAAAAGAGTTGAAGTAAAAATAAGTTTTTTTTTCCTCTTTAAAGTTGAATGCCCAATTTTTACTGACAATACGAAGGCCTGTTGAATATTTTCGAAAACACAAACGACCAATACGATTGTGATTTGGCAGAGGTTCATTCAATTCTGCAAATTTTTGTAGTATGTAAGTTTCGTCACCCTTTTTGGTGGAAATTAAACTTCTTGGAAAATGAAAAACTTAATGTTAGGTCATTATCTCATTAATTACTAGACAAAAATTGATTGATTATCGTCATAAAGTTTGCATTCCGGATTGGGTTATCCGAAGGTCTTGATTGATCAAGACAGTTAAGACTTAAGAACATACAAATTCGGTTTTTTTTTTCTTCTTCTTGATTTGGTTCGAATTTTCATACAAAATTGTTCGAATTAAACTTAAAATATATGTAATTTAATTTTTATTAAAAATAAAATTTGAATTGAATTAAATTAATATTTTATGGTTTTCGTTTAATTTTTAATAAAATATCGCTTCATTCAAATTTCTGTATTTTTTATATTTTAAATAAAATTATATTAAAAAATTATTGATAAGTTTTTTTGGGTACATTTTTATAAGTTTATTTGGGTGAAAGGAGTTGAAATCAGCAATTTTTTTTAAAGAAATTCGGTTAATTTTGATTAGTTTTATTTTAATATTAAATTCTTTATTTTAATCATTACTCAATTTACATTATTTTTAATATTATACTTTAAGATATTTAAACTATTACACTAATTAATTTAATGAAATTGTTTTCTCTACTTAAAAGTATGTTTATTTTTATTTTATTTTAAATTTGGTTTAAGATATTTTTGGGTAACACATAAGATGAATAGTAAAAAACATAATATGTAAAAGACATAATAATTTAAAGTAAAAAATAATTAAAACAACTTATCTGTAAATAAAAATTACAAGAGTTTAAAATTAATTAAAAACTTCAATTATAAATACCTCGAATATATTTTATTAATAAAATAATTTTTAAATAAGATATACTTGATCCGTCCCAAAATAAGTATTACATTTGGAAAAAAATATATATTTCAAAATAAATGTCATATTTAACTTTTCAATGTAACATTAATTATTCTTTCACAATACTCCTAATAAATGTTACTTTAGTTATTAAATCTAATGATGCTATTAATGAACATTTTAATTTATGAATTCATTAATTGATTTTTATGCATTCATTTATTATATTTACAAATTTTAACTTTAAAATAAAATATTTTATTTAAAAAAATTCATAAATTTTACATATTTGCGAAACTTTTTTCTACAAAGTGATGGTACTTTGGACAAATTCTTTTATTTCTTTTATAAACTATATTAATTACTTGAACTTTTTATAAAGATTGGGTTACTAATGCTCGTTTATTGTTAATATTAAAGGAAAGATAATGAATTTATATCATGTTATTAATGAGTATTTAAATTTATGCATTCATTTTACATTTTTAAACTTTATTTTTAAAAATATAATATCTTATTTAAAAAATAGGATTAATAAATTTTACCACACATATCCATTAATACATATTTGTGCTATAAAGTCAAGGAACTCTAAAAAATTTCTTTTTATTTATGTTATAAAATATATTAATTAGTTGAAATTTTAATATAGAGTGGGTTTTAAATGTGCATTTAATATTAGTGTTTAAGGAATGATAATGAATTTTAATTGTGTTATGAATGAGTATTTAAATTTTTGTATTCCTTAATTGATTATTATGCATTTATTTATTGTATTTTATAAAATTTATTTTATTAAATGAAATATCTTTTTTAAATAATCAAATTAATAAATTTTATTATAATTATCCATTAATACATATTTGTGAACTTTTTTCCGTTAATACATTAGACAATTTATTTTATAAACTATATTAATTAGTTGAACTTTTAATAGAGATTGAGTTTTTAATGTGCATTTAATATTAATATTAAAGGTAAGATAATATATTTTAGTGGTGTTATTAATGAGTCTTTGATTTTGTACATTCATTAATTGATTATAATGCATTTATTGATTGTATTTATAATTTTTAATTTTAAAATAAAATATCCAATTTAGGAAATAAAATTAATTAATGTTATCAAACTTATCCAATAATTCATATTTGCGCACTTTTTCTGGCAAAATAAAAGTACTTTTGATAATTTATTTTTATTTGTTAAATAAATCCTATGGATTAGTATAAATTTTAATAAAAAAATAAGTTTTGAATGTGCATTTAATATTAGTATTTAAGGAAAGGTAACGAATTTTAATATTTTTATGTATGAGTATTTAAATTAATGTATTCATTTATTGTATTTAAAAATTTCAATTGCTAAAATAAAATATCTATTAAAAAAATAAAATTAATAAATTTATGACACTTATCCATTAATACATATTTGTGCACTTATTCTTGAAAAATAAGTGTACTTTAGACAATTTATTTATTTTTATTTAATAAATCATATTAATTAGTTAAACTTTTGATGAGAGTGGATTTTCAATGTGCATTTAGTATTGGTATTTAAGAAAAGTTAATGGATTTTAACTGTGTTATTATTGATTATTTTAATTTTTGTATTCATTAATTGATTATTATAAATTCATTTAGTATATTAATAAATTTTATTTTTAAAAATAAAAATAAAAAATTTTACACACTTATCCGTTAATACATTCTTATTTGTGCACTTTTTATTGCATAATTAGGGTATTTTAGACAATTTATTTTTATTTATTTTATATTCTATATTAATTAGTTGAACTTTTAATAGAGATTGAGTTTTTAATGTGCATTTAATATTAATATTAAAGGTAAGATAATATATTTTAGTGGTGTTATTAATGAGTCTTTGAATTTGTACATTCATTAATTGATTATAATGCATTTATTGATGGCTCTGCGCGTTTATCAGT
>NC_038246.2:8062184-8063570 GCF_000004515.6 Glycine max | reverse complement strand
CGAAAGAAAAATATATATATATATATATACATCTACATATATATATATATATATATATATATATATATATATATGTGTGTGTGTGTGTGTGTGTGTGTGTGTGTGTGTGTGTGTGTGTGTGTGTGTGTGTGTGTGTGTGTGTGTGTGCGAAATGCAATTTGTTGTTGATGTTGCTATTAAGGATTTAATTGATATGTGATGATAATGATAATTATGATGATATTGATTTGAGATGAGATGATACTGTTGGAAATGCATTTGCATGTGCATGTTGTGTATGTTCGTGGGGGGCACTGTGCACTGACCTTCCAGGGTCTTTGGCACTAGTTTTTGGCCACGTTCATACGTTGGATGTTGTGTATGATCATGGGGGGTACTATGCACTGACCTTTCAGGGTCTTTGGCACTAGCTTTTGGCCATGATCATACGTCGTATGGAGTGTATGTCATGGGGGGTAGAGTGCACTGACCTTGTCGGATGGCCCAGACGTGGGTAACTAGCGTGGTTAGAGAATCTCAACATTTCTGAGGGGATGCTTAGGCGCTTTAATTGGTCCATGGTCTTTGGCACTTACTTTTGGCCGTGATCATAGCTCATACGACACAGGAAATAGAGTAACTGTGGCCAAGTGTACTTTGTACTAGGGGGCTGTCACCTAGTAGGGAACACCTTTGGGCTCCCAGGCTGATCACCTATGGGAGGGGGGCTGTTACGTGCACAACCGGGTGGTCTCGACAAACTCAGCATAGTTCCCTAAGTGAGAGTGTCGTGTGGACACGCTTAGGCTATTTCCTGAGGTTTGATTGTTGTTGGTACGTACCACATTGCATCTGAGTGTTGAGTCAGGTGCATGCATCATTCTGTGTAGTGTTGATTGGGTCCATGGATGGATGATGAGTAATTGTTGGATGTGAATGATGAATATTTGTTGGATATGAGTGTTGAATAATGATTATTGCGTATGCTTATCATGTTTGCCTATGTTCCTTGCTAATTGTGGTTATTTGGAATTGGTATTGGTTCTTTTATAATAAACTCACCCTTGCAATTTTGTATCGTGTGGTTGATACCTGTGATGATCACGAACCTTGTTCGTGGGAGCAGAATGACTGTGGCAGGGTGTAGGGAGTAAGATTCTGGTGAGGAGCCGCCGAGCCGACGTGATGACGTTGGCGTTATTTTGGGAGAGAGTTGTGTTTTGTAATCAACTCCTCCGTAGTTGGTTTTTAAGTTTTATTTTGTTGAGTTAAAGATGTAAAACTGGAATTTTAATTATATATATGAACATATTTAATTTTCATTATGTGTATGACATGTACCGAATTATTGTTTCTATGTAATTATGCATATTCACTTAAGTAATGGCTTGTTGTTGGATGAATTTA